>NW_026861514.1:0-29321 GCF_026571515.1 Ruditapes philippinarum
TTATCGTAGGCTTCATTAACGTATTGTGTATAACTAATGTTTGACTTTAAATAGAAACAATCTCTAATTGGTTGACAGTTTTCTTAAAGTTGTGTTAAGAATAATCAACATACAACGCTAGATGTCAATTTCCTGATAATTTTTTAAAGATAAATTGTAATCCTTCCTCCATGGACATATTAGAACATTTCTTGTACAAATTCAAAGAAAATGTGGGTCTACAAAAAGGGATCGGTAATATTTTGCGGAACTAAAGTTTATACTCACATATAATCTCTATTATATGTTTAAACATCATAGATCCTCCCACGCCTGTATTAATGCGTTTCAATTATTTGACAAATGTTGATAAAAATCACCACATATATAGTAAAACAAACAATCCTTTTTTATACATAAGATGTCTAAAAAATATAAATAGTGAAAGTTACTTCTTTCAGATGCCCAGTTGCCATGTCACTTTGAATATACTATACATTGTATATTATTTTTGTTGCTACATGTACTAGACAGAATAAAAATATTTTGCTTTTTCTTTTTTGGCGTTGTCTACTTTTGTCTTGTCGTCCTGTTGCAAACTCCTCACAGTGATTACCTCCTTTGGCCAGAATTGTAATCACTGCCCTCACAGACTCACATGATGATTGAAAGCCATGACGTAATGTCGAATTCAAATGTAATTACTCGACCATTAATAAAATCTCAACGTCACGTCATTTTTCTTTCTGTTTTATTTTTAACTATTCGTATCCTACATTCGATTAATATTTTTATCCAAACCCAAATATCAAAAAGAATGCAAAATAATGAAAAATAAATCTCAAAAAGCTAAAAAATATAAAAATGTCAAAATATTGATAAAATGTTTGTGATGGCAGATCTCTGTACTCCGATAAGGCGGAGATCACTGCCGTAGGAGATTGGCCCTGATTCGCTACGATGTACGCAACGGTGCGTTGTCGTGCGGGGTGTTGTCGGGATGTCACATTGTCGCTCGATTCAATCGAAGGACTGGCTTATAAGCCGCACGACCAGGGCGACTCGCGACAAAGCAACCGTACGACATCGCACCTTTTGGCGTTCTCGCCTAGAGACAGGCGACAAGACGATAGTGCGACAACGCCGCCGTTTTGGGTTTTTTCGTTTTGTCGCTAGCGACAAGACGAAAATGCTATAAATATATAGTTTGCGTTGTCGCTATCGACAACGCAACTCGCAATGTACCAAATCAGCCACCATAATCATCACATTATCAAACAATACTTGGGAATTCTTCAACAGATACAAATTTAACCTTTTTTAAATTTTGCTCGAACGACGGTTAATTTTGGTATATCTGTTTACATTATCAAACTGTACTTTATGACTCTTCAGTTTTCTGCCTTGTCCGATTGTTCGAGCTGTTCCGGGTGATTCGGATAACCATAGATAATACAGTTAAACCTGATCGGGGATGGAGTGTTTAACTAATAACAAATTAAATAATAAAATAAACCAATGGTCTTTTTGAACAGTAATTTCTGTAATATCACGGGCTAGCCTTTTTAGCCGAAATTCCAGCCAGTCTGAACAACCAGAACAATCGGACTAGGCAAAAGGTGTTCCGTCTGCTCCGGCTGTCAGGTTAACATCACGAACATATTAAAGTAAAAGAAAATAGGAAGAAAATAAAGACACTAACTAAATTGATCGGTTTTCTTTTCGTATTTTGTCCTTTTGTTTTCACTTTGTTTTTTTTTCTCTCTTTAAAACTGAAGCTTAATCACATGTAACAGTTGTTCATATTAATGAAATGATAAATTTGTTTTCCTACCATTGATTAGTTTTTTTGGCTTGCAGCCGTGGCTGCAAGCCATTTCATTTGGAAAATTGTTCCGGTTAGGTGGTTTTTGCTTAAAATCTTTTGGTGTGATTAAGGGGAAAACAGCTGAATGTGCAATCGAATTTTGGGCCCTTTTCCGCCTTTTGGGATTAATGATAATAGCCGATGAAGTTCCGATTGCAATCGTGACAATTCGGGCGATTCCGTCATACTGCGGAATCAGACGAAGTAATATTACGGAAATCTAAGCTATTTTAGTTACTTCGGTTTCTTTTATAATTGTTTTTTTTTTGTCTGTATTAGTTTTATACAATAGAGAATGGTGACTGTAGTAGTATTCCGTCTCTGCTTACCAAATCACGCATGATCGAGTTATATTTAGATCTACTGAATGCAATTCAACTTCTTGGTGAGGTAATCTAAAATAGCCCATGCATATCATTAACATTGCCCACGTGCTGATAGCGCATCGTATTTGTAATCGTGTAACTAGTTGATACATGCTTATTAATTGGTACACGTAACGAAGTATTTAAGTGCTTTACTTGTCTATTAAGCAAACGAATGATTTCTCTGCGAAAAAGGTGAAATGAAATGTGCACACTTGTTCCTTCGTATGATAGATAAATCTCACGTTTTACGATTGATCATTTTTCTTTTATTAGTTTTATACAATAGAGACTAGATTTCAAATCGTTTTGACAAAAAATATTGTTTTTCCAAAAAAAAAAAAAAAAAAAAAAAAAAAAAAACACTAAATAACCTTTTATGATATACAATACCGTAACTCCAAAAAATTGTGATAATAAATTGAAACAAAAAAAAAAAAATTTTTAAAAGGGTTGGGATGAAGGCACAACTGTGCAAGCCTTTCCTTTTAAAAGGAAACTTTATTATATCTTCATACAAAAGATGTGTACGTGCGAGTTGATATGGTGAACAGGGGAATGGTCCACTCTTTTTGTAAATTGAACGTGAAGTTATGTATCGTTCATGAAAAGAAAATAATATAATTGAAAGGAGATATGGCAAAACATGAACTTATATTGACTTTCACTGGTTCAGTCACTATATACCCTTGGATATTAAGAAGACTCTTTATTACTGACAAAATATATTTTTGTGAATAAATTACGTTTAAGTTAACGTATGTCAACATAAGGGAATTTACACAGTAAAGTAAAAACGAAGGAAAGAAAATGAAATTGGAAACAATTTATTATATTCAACTAAATATAACTCTTTTGAAATTTAAATCAACTACTAAAGAGAATTGGGTCAGGAATTCTTTATAAGTAAAATTTCTAATCGACTGATAAACATTATTTACAGACCGTCTTTAACATTTTATTAAAGACTTAGTATGTATTGAGATTTTCCCAAATAAAAGTACATAATTAACTAAAAAAAAAAATTTTCAAAATTTCGAAACCACAATTTGGTTCAAAAACTTTTTTTTATATAAAAATTTTTGGGAAAAATAATTCTATAAGTTTTTGTTTTCAATTTTTTAAACGAAACCCTGTTAGTTAAATGTGTTTAAAAGTTTTCTGTATAAATTAAAACCCACCCTTAAAAATTTTTTTTCAGTTTTTGGTCTTCCCCCCTTTTTCAATTTTCAAAAATAAAAATTTTTTTTAGATTTTACATGCCCCTGTTCCCCGGGGACCAATTCGTTTTTTCTTTGTCGTTATTTACACGGGTTACACCCGTTTTTATACTTTTCCTCAAATTGTCCTCACCACTTGAGCCCAAAAAAACAAAAAATTCTTTTTATTTTTTTTTTTTAAAAACCCCGTGAAACTGTCCTCTCGTGCTGGGTTGGGAGGGATTTTTAAAAATTTTTCCCCGCCCGCTAGTTTTTGACAGAATTTCAACGAAAAAACCCCCGTCCAAAAATATATGATTTCCAGCTGTTTCCTGACTAAAGAGGAAAAGGGAAAAGACTATTCTTCACTAAAACCCCTTTCAAAATTTTAACCCTTTAAGTTAAGAATTTTAAATTTTCCCCCGGGGTCAAAAAAACTGAAAAAACCAAATTTCTTTTCCCGTTTAAACAAAACCCTACAAATTCCCTTTTTTTTCACCCTTCGGTGCCTTTGGGTTTATTTCCCCTTGCCCCCTGAAAAAAAAAACTTCTGTTTGGTACGGAAAGACGAAAATTATTAATCGGGTTTTGCGGGAAATCAAAAGGGGAAAATCTGTTTTTTCATGAAAAAAATTTTTTTTGAACCCATATCTAATTTAAATTTTTTTTGCCCCCTGTTATCACACATAAATATTTGTCGGGGTTAATAAATTCTTTTCCCGGTTATGTTAAATTTTTTGGTTCCCCATTTAAAGAAATTTAAAACTTTTATTTTTCAAAAACCTTTAAAATTTTGGGCCCCTTTCCCCGACCCCGGGGTTGATGTAGGGGTTTACACTTTGGAAAATTTTTCCCCCTGGTGGGTTTTTTTGTTTAAATTCTCCAAATTTATTTGTCTTTTTTTAACATATCGACAAAATACTGTTTTTTTCAAAAATTTCAGGGTTTGGAAAAATCTACTCGACTTTTGTTTTTTCTTTCCCTAAATTTTTTCAAATCGTTTTTTTTTCTTTCATTTCAAAAAACAGGTTCAAGCATTTTTTTGGTACGGGTTATAAAGTGGTTTCTTTTTTCGTATTTTACCCGGTTTTGTCACTTTGAAAAATATTAAGTTTCTTTTGTTGTTTAAGTATGTTGTCGCTTTTAAAACATTTTTTCCCCTTTTTGTCAAAGGGGTTATTATTTTTTTCTAAAATTGACAAATCCCCTTTTTTTACGCATCGTGTTTTGGAAAAATAGTTTTCACTATCTTTTCTCCTTTCTTGATTTTATTATTTCCATGCTTTTTTTGAATTTTCTTTTAATTTTCCGTCTAGAATTGCTTCGAGGTTTCGGGTATGATTCCACTTTAAAACCTGTGTTCGGTTCAAACACTGCAAACAACGATTTTTGATCTTTGCGAAAATTCAGTTTTTCGTTTCATGTCACCCAAAAACTAAAAATTGTTTTTTAAAAGGGGAACCCTTTGGTGTGTTGGCATGGTTTGATCTGTAGAATTGATGACTATGGTTTGTTTTTGTGGCTTGTAACAACTGTCACAAAGTGTTCTTTGCGTTTGAACAAAAACCCTTTTTGCTGGTCCCCCGGGCACCTCTCTATCCCCGGGGATACAAAAACAATAAAAGTCTCAGCTAACCTCGTAAAAAGAAAAAGGTTTTTTTTTGTTTTTGATTACCAGAAATTCCATAACTTGTTCTGAAACAAAATTAAAATGCAGAAAAAATCGTTTTTTTATTTTAACCCATTTTTTTTTAAATTTAATTTTTAATAGATGTGTACTCTTTAACAAAACTGGTGAAAAAAAAATAAAGTCCTCCGAGCCCCGTAAAAAGAAGTTTTTTTTTTTTTTTGTTTCCAGGCTTTCCCTTGTTTGGTTCGTTCGAATTAAATTTTTTAAATAAAAAATGGGATGCAGCTCAAATTTTTAAAAATAATAAACAAAAATTCAAGACAAGATCTTTTTCTTATTTTTTTGATTATAGGTTTTTTTCATTGCCACTGGTTTGTCAAGTAGATGTCATTTTCTCCATTTTTAAACCAATCAATAAATTAAAAACCTTATACCAAACATGATTTTTACAATGATTCGATTTTTAATTTCAAACTTAAAAATAAACAATAAACGGAAGATTTTTTTTTAAAAACGAACTACATTTTAATGGTTTAACAAAAAGTCAGTATGTAATCATGAAAAGTGGTTATTTGTACCCTTAAGGGTTTTTTTTTTTCTTTCTTTTTTTTAAAGAATTTTTTTTTAAAAAGATCCTGGTAGTTTTGTGTCGATATTTTACTGTGTGTATCCACATTGCCAAAATAACTATATATTATTAATTTTATGCAATTTAAAACATTTTAAAAATCAAAAATATGTTAAAATGTGTACTTTCATTATTTTTTCCAATTATATTTTAAAAAATTATAAGCATTCATTTTTTTGGAAAAATTTGATTAGAATTTTAATATAAAATTATTCTTAATTACCGCCTTTTTTACATGAAATGTCTTCGGTTTAAATATTTATAACAGGTTGCGTGGCGTGGGGGAAAAAAAAAAACAATTACAATGTGACCTTTTAATTGGGAACTAATAATTATGAAATAAAAAAATTATAAACCGGGGCCTATGAATTGCGTAATAACGTAGTTAGGTCGAAAAAAGGGAAGAAAAAAAAAACGTGCTACCATTGTTTCCGTAATCATAAATCAAACGTATATTAAAATTTATTACATTTGTAATATTGTTAGTAAAAAGATCAACGCGGAAACAAAAAAACATTCTCAACATTTAAATTTTATTAAAAATACTTAAATTAAATGAAGTATTGAGAAATATTATGAAATAAAATGGTTTAGTTTAATTATATTCTTTTTTCATTTGCCCGTAACTGTTCAAAAGTACTTTAATGTCATATATCTTCGTTTTTAAAAATGATATTAAAATAGTAACCTTTTAACCCTTTTCCTCTCTATAATCGCGAAACAACGCCTTTCGAACCCCCCCCCCCATTAGGCCTTGAAATAGTGAAAAATGTCCTTTTTTGGGCCCCAAACAATGTTTTTCGTTTGAGAAATGTTGCTAAAAAAGTGAGCCTTTTTCGGCGCCGCTACCAATATCAAAGATCTCAGGGGTTTGCCAAAGGGGGGATGGTGCCCCCTTCTGTTTGGGGGGTTTGAAACGGGGGCGGGTCCCCCCTGTCGCCAGAAAATTTTGGACTTGTGAGAGGCTTAAAATCACCTCAGGTCGCTCATAAGGGGTATTGTGTAACCAAAACGTGAAAACTTTCGCTCTTTCAATCCCTTTGGAAGTTGACCTTTGAAATAAATTTGATGGAAAAGATCGAGGCCAAAATAGTTGATTTTTGGGCAATTTTGCAGATGTCCCCTCGTTGCCGATGGTAACATGAAATTTAAGGGACTGAGCATGTCGTTACAAAGGCAATGGTCTAGTCAACAGTTTTGTGCCAAGTTTGATTAGTATTTGAAGCATTTTCATAGTTTCATTAGCAGTTTTGAACTTGTAAGAAGGAGGCTTTTTCAGTGAAAAATGGCAATTTTTCCACAATATGCTCATGGGGGAAAGGGTTAACTAGAAAAAATTATAAATGTTAGCAAACAAAATTTTTCCACCAAAAATTAGGTAAAGACCACATGTTAACATGGAAAAACTAGATTTTAGGTGATTCCAAAGTTTTTTTTTTTTTTCATGCAATTTTGTAACCCTATTACCATCATATATACGCGAAAACAACGCACTTTGGCCCCTCCCCCTTTTTAGGCCTGAAATAGTTGAAAAAATGTCCTATTTGGGCCCCAAAACACATGTTTTCGTTTGAGAAATGTTGCTAAAAAAGTGAGCACTTTCGGCACCGCCCCCCATCCAAAAGATATATCAGTGGGTTGCCAGAAGGGGGATGTGCCCCCTTCTGTTTGGGGGGTTTGAAGGGGGCGGAGTCCCCCTGATCGCCAAGAAAATTTTGGACTTGTGAGAGGCTTAAAATGACCCCAGGCCGATCATAAGGTATTGTGTAACCAACGCTGAAAAGCTTTCGCCTCTATCTTAATCCCTTGAGAAGTTGCAGCACTTTGAAATAAATTTTGATGGAAAAGATCGAGGCAAAATAGTGATTTTTGGCAATTTTGAGATTTCCTCTCGTTGCCATGATAACAGGAAATTTAAGACTGAGCATGTCGTTACAAAGGCAATGGTCCAGTCAACGGTTGTGCCAAGTTTGATTAGTATTGAAGCATTTTTCATAGTTTCATAGCAGTTTGAACTTGTAAGAGGAGGCTTTTCAGTGAAAATGGCAATTTTTCACAATATGCTCATTGGGGAAAGGGTTAAACCAAAATTTAAGAAACAAATGTCCATTTCGTATTCAAAAAGTTCATTTCGCGAAATTGAGTCCATTTCGCATTCTATTACTACCGTATTTCACTGTAAAAAATTATTTGTCACTGAGTGAAACATATTTTTCCATATTTTGCTCTGAAAACTACTTTCTTCTTTCGACTAATACACAAAATTAAAGGAGAAGTCTTAAGAATTGTAAGGTCAAAAAAGAGAACAAATATATGATAAACAGAAAATTAAAGTTCTTTTCTATACATAAAGAAGTTATTCAAGTTTTTTTTTTCCAATAAATACAGGATTAATTATTAAATGAGTGTTATGAAAATAAATATTCCAAGAGTGGTGGTAGCCACGAGTGATGTATGATAATTTTCATATCACAAGATGAAAATAAATCCTGTATTTATAGAAAAAAAAACTTAAATTTTCTGCTTATTACATACATTTTTCTCTTCTTATTTTGACATTACAATTTGAAAGACTTTCCCTTGAATTTTGTTTAGAAACATAGTAGTTCGGCGGCAAAACCCCAGTGAAAATACGGAAAATATGGTTCACTGCAGTGAAAAATAAATGTTTACAGTGAAAATACGAAAAGGGCAAATTTTGCATTTTATTTCATCATTTTTTCCCAATATTTCTTTAAAAAGTGCATAATTAACAGGATTAATTTTCATCTTGTGATATGAAAATTATCATATTTCACACGGGGTTACCGCCACTCGTAAAATTTTTTTTCATACCACGATGAAAATTGATGTTGTATTTATAGAAAACATCTGGAGTGTCCTTACAAGGTGTATATTATTAGAATAAGTAAAATGAGCGATATATGTTTTACATACGTATATAATAATTTTTAAACCTCGCAAGACATTTACATTCATAAAGTAGAGTGAAGTTATTATTACACTATTACATAATCATGTAATGCGAACGAAGAAAATGTAAATCTCAACCTAAAGACCATGTTTGTCATAATTTATTTGAGAAATATTCAAATTCCAAAATTAAACAAAATTTTAACACGACTATTGAACAGAAAAGCGCCGATTTCCGTAAGGCCTAACAAAAAATGTTTGTTTCCAGTGACATGGTTTTAAAAAATAGAGTAGGTAGGTAGGCATATTTTTATATATTTTTTATATCAAGTGTATGCGACGGAAATATGAATATGCGGCGCAAAGTTTATTATGCAGCGCCAAACAAAATATGTGGCCTGTTTTCCCTAAAAAAGTTTAGGGTCGGTGGCCAAAATATTGGGTAGGTAGGAACACCGGAAACAAACAATTCTTTAGGCCTAAGAACCGCAAACGTATTTTGGTCTAACCTACGCATGTAAACAATATTTATATAATACTAAGAGTTGTTGACCAAGTTTAATCCAATAAATCGAGTAAACGTCCAGATATAAAAGTAAAGAGTTCATTATTTTATACTTATTAACGTGGTTGTAGAAACCGAAAGTACAAAATCATGAAAATTTATTTGACATTAACTCGTATAGGATTATAATTCTACTTTTGTAGGCATTTTTAAATTGAATGATTGTCAGACATATTTTCAATCATAATTGTAGAAAATTTCTGGAAAAAATATTCATAAGGTTGTATGTTACTTGTATTTTCTTTTGTTTTGTATATTGTGAAATCAGATGAATAATATATTATATTTAGATATACATATGTTCTTTTTTTTCTTCACAATACAATAAGCACAAGATGTGAGATGTACAAATAAAGTTTTATGTTTTGTTAGATGTAAGGATTCTAATTTTTCAAGTATCAACATGAAGACTCGACCTCGTTTTTATTTTTCAATAATATCAATATATATTAGCTTCTGTGTAAGTTTCATATTAGATTATTTATAAGTACATTATTACTTTTGAAAAATTTCTATTGAAAAATTCATAAATACAAGATATAAATACCTCAAAAATGCATTTTCCTTTATTTAAATTGGAACACAAATGCCCTACATCGCCATTTTGTCGGAACGCGGAAGTTTTATTGTAACCAATCAAAATTTAAACCGCCCTAAAAGTTTCAAACAAAATTAAAAAAATTTTCAATAAAACCCCCGAACACGATATTTTGTCGAAACCATTATAAATAAAAGGTTTTGTGCAGGGTTTTTTAATTTAAAATTTTTTTTTCTTTTTTTATGTAAAAATTTTTCGTAAAACTCTTTTTTTCGTGAAAATATTTTTCCATTTTCAAATATGCGATTTTTTTTGCAAGCTAAAAGTTAAAAGTAAAAATTTTTAAGAAAATATTTTAAAAAGTAATCAGACATTTTTTTAATTAGTTTTTTTTTTTCCCAAAATTTTCCAAGTCCCACATTTTCAAAAAATTTTTGGGAAAAATTTTTTAAAATAAAATTTTTTTTCCATTCCCCTTTTTTTCCCAGTAGGTTTAACTCTGCCGAATGCAAACCCATTTTTAAAAAATTTAAAATTTTTGGTTTACTTTTAAGAAACTAAAAAATTACTCATTTGTCAATGGCATGTACCATCTTTTTCACCATATGCTTTCTGCCAATAAGTACAGTTAAATTGAAATTAGTATTTTGTATGGAAGTCAATATACAACGTTGTTTACATTTTGCTACTTTTATGACAAATTATTTCACATATATCATTTCTTTCTTTAGATAACAAGCATCTAACATTCTCTAAAACATATATTTTATTACTATAAAATTCATGTTTGTCCTTTTCTTTATAAGTAAAACATTATTTATTCTGAGGCATAATGTGTCTTTAATGTTTCAAATAATCTGGTTTGTGTGTAAATTCACGAGGAACTTAAATCCAATGTGTCTTTTAGATTTAAGTTTCTTTAAAACAAAGTGCCATTCTAGGATTCGAACAAGCGTATGTGCAGTCATGAAACGAGCAGTCAACCTGTACGCTATGACGCTATGATGTAGTGAATGGGTATCAGGTAGTAATAGGTAATGGTTCAATTTGTAAAAGGTTTATGTTTTTTTATAAGAATTATCGAAACTCTGTATATGTCAATCTTTGTGAAACTGTACAATGAAAGGAACAGCGGATCCGAGTAAAATACCTCCGTTTATATACTGTTAGAAATGTAAATGTATTTGAATAAAGATTTGCTCTTGTCTATCCGTTGATCACGCTGTTGTAATATATTGTTTATTTTACGGATAACAGATACGTTAATTTTTTTTAAAATATTGATTTGTGATGTGTAAATGATATATGTTATTAAATGATTAATTCATATGAACAATTTTTGTTGTTGTAGAGGGGGTCTTGTGGAGAGGGAAAACCCAGTTAAAAATTTACCTTGGAAAAACGGGCCCAAAAGCCTGCGAAAAACGTTTTTTATCCCTAAAGTTAATTTCATAAATATCAAAATCCCCTTAAAAACTAAAAAAATCAATTTTATTTGCAACAAAAAATCACTGCTGAAAGAAATTTTAAAAAAGCTGTTCACTGTGTGTTTGTAAAAAAAAATTTCTAAAAAAATAAAAATTAAAAACAAAAAATTTGCTTTTTGGAAAATGAAAAATCAGACAAATTTTAAAAATTTGGGGAAAAATTAACTTTAGGTACAAGAAGGTAATGAAAAACCTTGGGGAAGGTCTTTCCTATGGATTTTAAGCCGGGTAACGAAAAAAACCAAACATAAAAGCGTTTTTCGACCAAGGGGATTTGGGTCCCAAAACAAGGCCTTTTTGCGTCTGCGCAGTCTGATCAGGATCCATGCTGTTCGCTTACAAACTCTATTACAAATAGAGAAACTGATAGCGAAGAGCATGGATTCTGATCAGACTGCGCGGACGCGCAGGTTGGTCTGGATCAATGCTGGTCGCAAACGCATTACGTTGGTTTTGTCGTCGTGACGCGGCTCATATATATTAAACCAGGCAGTCAATCATTAACTAGTGAATCAGATAATGTAAGTATCGATACAAAAAAGTGTCCAAGGTTTGAATTAAACATACAGAAATGCTAAAATCACCGAAAAATAAGATTTTTATGAAACTGACAGAAGTTATTCCTTAACCAAGCAACAGTTTTAATGTTAAATTATGAGATAATGCGTTACAACACGTGGTCAAGCGATGATTTCATTACACCGAACTGTGCCATAAACTTTAATTATAAATATCAAAACAGTATCAAATAAGGTTGTTTCTATATTTAACTGATTTTAACACTTTATTCAACACTTCTACTGTAAACCGTCACATAAATTGTACAAATTAATATACATGTATACAAAATATAAGTCGCGGAGTTTAAATTACAAAATGTGTCCTATTCTATTTAAGATACTAGTCAATTTTTTGTTTATTGAAATCAGATTATAGAAAACATAGCATGGCACTTTAATTATATAAAATAATAATTACGGATCATGATCTGAATGATGTCCCTGTTTCACTAGCCCAACATTAAAGATAACTATGTTCATCTGGTTGGTTAAATACTTTCTGCAGATTTTATTTAAGTCTAGATTTTCATACAGAATATGTTTATTTTGAATAATAGAATGCAAACACTATGTGATGATAATAACTTGATATAGAAAATTGACTAAATGACTGTCAGGGATTAAGGTAAATTGTCGCATTATCTGTAAAGCTTTTTACGGAATGGGATGTACGTAGTAATATGGTGAGGTGTAAAATTGTATAATATAAGTACTGATCAGTCCGATCCTTGGTTTATAATAACAGTGGAAATTATTATGCATATATATATATATATAATAAATATGGGAGATAATACGGTCAACCTTATCGTGGATTCATGTACGTGTTGTGTATACCTTATGTTATTAGATATAACTTTAATAGGGAACACTCGGTAATTGGTTGACACTTTTCTCAAAAGTTGTATTTCACATAATACTAATTAATACCCCTGTCACACTAGGGCGGCGTTCTCACGGCGTCCAACAACAAGAGCTGTCAGTAGGACAGCAACGCTCGACTATTCTTAGTGCTTGAAAGTAAAAAAAATGCTTGATACAGTTACCTCCTCCTGTTTACAGGTTGGGGTCATGATGGTGAACAAGTGTGCAAAGTTTCAAAGCCATATGTCAATGGACTTTAAAATTATTTGAAGTATTACAAAAACTTTAACATAAATTCTAAGTCGAAAAAGGGACATAATTCTGTCAAAATGCTTGATAGAGTTACCTCCTCCTGTTTACAGGTTGGGGTCATGATATTGAACAAGTGTGCAAAGTTTCAAAGCCATATGTCAATGGACTTTGAAAATATTTGAACTATTACAAAAACTTTAACGTAAATTCTAAGTCGACAAAGGGGCATAATTCTGTCAAAATGTTTGATAGAGTTACATCCTCCTGTTTACAAGTTGGGGTCATGATGTTGAACAAGTGTGCAAAGTTTCAAAGCCATATGTCAATGGACTTTGAAAATATTTGAACTATTACAAAAACTGTAACGTAAATTCTAAGTCGAAAAAGGGGCATAATTCTGTCAAAATGCTTGATAGAGATACCTCCTCCTGTCTACAGGTTGAGGTCATGATGGTGAACAAGTGTGCAAAGTTTCAAAGCCATATGTCTATGGACTTTGAAAATATTTGAACTATTACAAAAACTTTAACGTAAATTCTAAGTCGAAAAAGGGGCATAATTCTGTCAAAATGCTTGATAGAGTTACCTTCTCCTGTCTACAGGTTGGGGTCATGATGGTGAACAAGTGTGCAAAGTTTCAAAGCCATATGTCAATGGACTTTGAAAATATTTGAACTATTACAAAAACTTTAACATAAGTGGTTACGCCGACGCCGACGCTCGGGTGACTGCAATAGCTCTACTTATTCTTATCGAATAGTCGAGCTAAAAAATCAGAACAACGAGGTGAGCGCAGTAAAGTCGCAAACATCGCCCCAGCATCGCCCCAGCATCGCGATGGCATCGCAAAGAACGCCGACCGACGGCGCGCATTTTGAGCATGCTCCAAACAAACGCCGTCACTCGGCGTTATGATAAGAGCGCTGTGGGATCGCAGTAAGGACACCGTAAAGACCACCCCTTTTATACATTTTTAAGATCATTAGTTTCAGTCCCAATTCATTGTTGTATTTATCTAAACTTATTATTGAGACAAAAACCACAGATATTCCAGTCAATACCTATTCAGATCACAAGTATGTTGTGATTCATCTGCATGAATTTCCTTGACACCGCATGACACTTGATGAAACAAGGTGTTGAAACTGTTATGATTGGAAAATTGTATAAAGGTGAGAAAATAAACTTCCGAGTGGTTTATTGTTACTTTCTGCACAGGTATTTTGTGAAGAATTAATTTCTTAATTAAATCTTATAGGTAAATTACGTACATGAAACAAGACGTATGAAAATTTAATTTTTGATATTAAATACCTTCAGACTTATGTTCTAATTAGGAATAAATATTATAACATCAGCTTATAGTAATATAAAAGGTTATGATATAATTGTTTAAACATGTTTACACATAAAAATTCAAATAAAGCGGTCATGAAATGTATATGCCTTGATAATTATATCTCCAATTAAGACTACTCGCACCACTTAAGCTCAGCCCCTTTGGCGGTCTTAATAGAGGGATTTCACTGTATATATAAAATGTGCATGCAAGTAAATGTCTTTTTCACCATGGATGATGAACGGCAGCAAGCTGGAATATTGCTTGATTGCATGCAGGTGCAGCAGGTACACGACTATTCAGACGTGAGCACGATTTCAGCGCAGTGTGAGCGCCGCGAGAGCGCCATTTGAGCGCCGTGAAAGCGCAGTGGAAGCGCAAAGAACGCAGAAGAAACGCAGTCCGAACGCAGACAATGGCCAATTAAAACGCCGTAAGAACGCACTACAGCGCCATGGAAGCTCCGTAGCAACGCCATGTTCGCTGTGAGGACGCCGTGAAGACGTCGTGAAATCTCCACGTCAACAAAAATATCAGATTTTTCTTGCGATCTTGCGGCGATTTGTTAAATTTAGATGTTAAATTTCTGATCATTTGTGAGATAAATAGTAATCCGTACCTCCAAAAGGGGTCGCATATCCTTGGGAACTTAAGTTATTACTCACATATAATCTCTATTACATGTATATTTATAGACATCAACGAACCACCATGCCTCTATAATGCGTTTCAATATTGACAAATGTTGATAAATAATCATCAACATATATATAAATAAAACACTCCTTTTAATAATATGATGTCTAAATAATATAAATATTTATAGTATTTCTTCAGATGCCTAGTAACCATGTCGCTTTATGTACTATACATTCTATATCATCGTGTTGCTACATGTAATTAGAGTTAATCAAATATTTTGCTTTTCTCTTTTGTTAAAATATTAAACATTATAATGATAAACTTTTTCATACAACTGATATTGAAATCAGATAATATATCTGATTTATGGTGGCTGATTTGGAACGCTTTTGTGCGTCGTGTTGGCGCTAGCGACACATGACAAAGCGCCAAACGGTGATTACCTCCTTTAACTGCCTTCACAGACGTCTCATGATGATGAAAGTCACATGACATAATGTCGAAATTCAAATGTATTATCGACCATTACATAAAAATCTAACGTCAGTTTTCTCTTTCTGTTTTATTTTAACTATTCGTACCTACATTCGTTATATTTTATCAAAAAATTATCAAAAGTATGCAAAATAATGAAAAATAAATCCAAAAGCTAAAAATTATGAAATATCAAAATATTGATAAAAATGTTTGTGATGGCAGAGATCTCTGTACTGATAAGGGGAGAACACTGCGTAGGAGATTGGGCCTGTCGCTTAGTTTACGATGTACGCAAAACGGTGCGTTGTCGTGCGGCGTGTTGTCATGATGTCACATTGTCGCTCGGTTCAAATCAAAGGATTGGCTTATAAGCCGCACGACAGGGCGACATCGCGATAACGCGCCGCGATAACGAGCCGTTTGGCGCTTTGTCGTGTTGTCGCTAGTGACAAGACAAAAAGTCTATGAAGATATGAGATGCGTTTTCGCTATCGACAACGCAACGCGCAATGTACCAAATTAGCCACCATACTGATCACATTATCAAACAATACTTGGAAATCTTCAACAGATATCAATTTAACCTTTTTATAAATTTTGCTCGAACGACGGTTAATTTTGGTATATCTGTTTACATTATCAAACTGTACTTTGTGACTCTTCAGTTTTCTGCCTTGTCCAATTGTTCGAGCTGATCCGGTGATCCGGCTAACCAGAGATAATACAGTTAAACCTGATCGTAGATGGGGTGTTTAACTAATATCAAATTAAATAATAAAATAAACCAATGATCTTTTTGAACAGTAATTTCTGTATTATCTCAGGCTAGCCTTTTGAGCTGGAAGCGAATTTCAGCCAGCCTGAACAAGCAGAGCAACCGGACTAGGCAAAACTTGTTCCTTCTGCTAGGGCTGTCAGATTAACGTCACGAACATATTTAAGTAAAAGAAAATTAAATAAAAATAAAGAAACTAAATTGGTCGGTATTCTTTTCATATTTTTCATATTTTGTTCTTTTGTTTTCACTTTGTTTATTTTTCCTTTAAAACTGAAGCTTAATGACATATGTTACAGTTGCACATGTATATTAATGAAATAATAAATTTGTTTTACCATTGATTAATTTTTTTTATATCTTTATACAAAAGATTTGTACGTGCGAGTTGATATAGTGAAAAGGGGAATGGTCTACAATGGGCACAATTTTCATCAGTATCTTCAATAACGATAGAAAAGATAAAAATGTATTATTTTGATATTCTTATACAAATATTTCTTGAATAATGACATATTAACATTAATATGAACATTTTTTATATGATGAATTACAATATTTTGTTCTGCAACAATTTATTATTGTTATAAATATAGATATTTATAGATTTGTCAGATTATGTATCCCACACTCATCAACAACACACATATATAATTCATTCGTGGTGTGTTGTTATGTCTAATACTTGAAACTATCAACACAATTATTAATGTAATTACAAACCTTCGATTATGGACCTATTGACTTTATTAATTTATATAACCAAAACTTTTTAAATGATAGTATTATTGAAATATAAATAGCTTAAAAGTTTCTTTCCCCCACCGCAAAATGGTTTGTGCGTTGTACATGTTGTTGTTGTGGTAGTTTACCCTCAGTTTGAATCACCAGAGAACAGATAAACTACGACATCGTTCATGGGCAGACTGTCAAGCAGTTAACTAGTAAAAATTGTCTTTACTTTTGTAAATAACGGAACAAGCCAAATCAAAGGTACAGTGCGAATGACGGTAGAAAGGATTTCATAAACTATCACAACGTAAGTTACATGCATTGTCCGGGCATCGATACAGGGTCGACCGATTCACAGCCGAATGCTCTACCTATTGAGCTAACCGGACAGTTACCTAATAGGACATAGCAGACGACACTATTATCTAATAGTCTTAGGTCTAAAATATCTGACTTCATTCAACTTTTAAATAACAATGTTCACCATACAATAAGTAATATCATTTTCCAGTGATGTTTTAGCGTATATAGCTTGAGATGATAATAATGTGTGAAATTAGTAAATAGTGGAAAATAATGCTTCATTGAATTGTATCTTTTTATTATATTACGTAATATCCTTTCTTGGTTGTAAACTGGTGAATTTTAAAATGATTTTATTCTATTTTGTTATTGTCGGGTTGAGCTGACTTGTCTATAATATATAAACAAAGATTGACTTTTACAATGATGATCAACAGTTGATGTAGAAAAGTCTGAAATATAAATCTGCTTAAAATAACAAATGAATGCTCCACTCTTTTTGTAAAGTTATTTATCGTTCATGTGAAGAAAATTATATAATTGAAAGGTGTTATGGCAAAACATGAACTTATATTGACTTTCACTGGTTCAGTCACTATATATCCTTGGATATTTTGAAGACTTTTTCTTACTGACGAAAAAAATAATTTTTTAATAATTTACGTTCAAATTAACGTATGTCCATAAGTGAATATATACAGTAAAGTAAAAACGAAGGAAAGAAAAAATGGGAAACATTTTATTATATTCAACTTGTAAATTAAACATAACTCTTCCGGAATAAAAATCAATCACTAAAGGGAGGTGCGTCAAGATTTCCTCATAAGTAAACTTTTTATTCGATTGACAGACATCATTTCAAGACCGTCTATAACAGTTTATTAAAGACTTAGTATGTACTGAAATCCTTCCAAAAATATATGTACATAAATAACAATCGGTGTCAATGAAACAAACTATTGACAGAATATTTTCCAGCCACCATTTTGATTTCAAACGACATTATCATATAAACATTATTTTGAACAATTACTCTATAATATCCTTTCAACTGTTACATCGAAACATGTATAAGTTCAAACTAAATGTATACTTTTCATCATGATGTAACTTAACACCAGTCAACCTTAAAGATTTTTATCCGATGTTTTGGATCATAAGGCCCTGTTTCAGAATAAGACACATAAAGTCTTCTAGACTTCCTACAATATGCCACAGCTCTAGGAAACCAACTGCCAAGTTCACCATTTATCGTTATTTTACATGGCTTACAGCTGTCTGATACTCTCCGCAAATTGTCGTCACTATTTTGAGCCAAACAGACAAGAAATGTGCCATCATTTAATTCACAAATACCTCGTAGATAGTTTCCTCCCTGTGCTGGTTGATATGTATTTATAATGTTTCCCTGCCAGTCTAGTTGTTTTACAGCATTCACAGTAGAACCACAGTTACTAACATATATAGACGTTCCAGCTGTATTCACGGTGACATACTGGGGATAGCTGAACAGACTTTTATCTGCGTTTAACCGTTGCAATATTTTACCTTGCAGGTCCAGAATTAAAACTTTCCCTGGATTAACACAACACAACAATTTATCTTGGCTGTAAGCAATACCATAACAGTCCTCGTTGATATTTACCTTACGTTCAGAAACTATGTGTTGATTTCTCAGCAACATGAAATGAATACTTGTGCCATCAGGTACAGTAACGACAAACTTATCATCCGTTATAGCTGCAACATCAAATGGTGACTCAGTTAATTCTATCTCTGAAACAATTTTTTTCTGAACTGTATCATAGCATTTTATATTTTTATTGCTGCTGTTATCACAAATAACTATCTTATCGGGCTTAATAACTTCTATACCGGTTATGTCACATTCTGTGTTACCCGATAACGAATTCAAATCTATATCTTCAACAACCTCAATATTTAGCATCTTATCCTCAGACGGTGTTGATGTAGGTTTCATCATTGGAACATTTTCACCCATGGATGTTTTCATCGTAAGTTCTCCCAGTTGCTTGTGTCTATCTAACATATCGACAATATCACTGTTTTTGACATATGATACAGTCTTGAAAACATCTTCACGACTATATTGTTTTTGCTTCAGCCTCATTTCTTCAACTCGTTTCTTTGTTTCTTTCATTTCAACAAACAACTTATTAAGGCAATTTTTCTGTATCAGGTTATCAATTCGTTTTCGTTTTTCAGTCAGTTTATCTGTGATTTCTTGTACATCTGATGATAAATCATTTAGATTTGTTTGTTGTTTAAGAAGTATGTTGTCAGCTTCTTTGACAACATATTTTTCCATTTCATCTAGACGTGTATTTATTTCTTTTCTGAATTGATGAATCGCCTTTATTACGCCATCGTGGTTTTGAGAAATAGCTTTCAACTCATCTTTTACTCTCTTTATTTGTGATTTATAACTATCCTCCAGTGCTTTCATTTCTGCCATTATTTCATTAAGTTCTTCACTGTCTAGAAAATGCTTCGAGAGTTTCGGTATGTATTCCACATTACATAACCTGTGATTCAGCGTTACACAAACACTGCAAACAACGATGTCATGATCTTTGCAGTAGAATTTCAGTTTTTCGTCTTCATGATCATCACAACTATCAAATTCGTCTTTTACGATTGGAACGCTTGGTGTAGTTGGCATAGAGTCTTGATCTAGTAGAATATGATGACGTGATGGAGTTTGTTTCTTGTGGTGCTTGTAACAAGTGTCACATAGATGTTCTTTGCAGGTTAAACAATAACCTTTTGCTGGTACCCGGACACCATCTCTATCACACGGGATACAGAACAAAAGGAAGTCCTCAGCAGAGCCCCGTGAAGCAGAAAATGTCTTTTTTGGTTTTTGTTTACCAGGAACTTCCATTGTTGGTTCGTTCTGAAATTTATTTATTAATGACAGTTCAAAATAATATGGATGTTAGCACCATACTGGATGTAAGCACCAACTTTTAACAACAAATAAACAAATTATACAAAATACAACGATCTTACTTCTATTTTTAGATTAATAGTTTCTTTATTCATTGCCCTGAGTTGTCAAGTAGTATGTCAATCTCACCAATCAATTAATATAAACCTGATAACACATACATGGATTTGCAATTTATTCATTCGTAATTTCAAACATTAAAAATAACAATAAATGCGAAGATTAAAAAAAAAGAACTACATTTTAATGGTAATCAAATAGTCAGTCATCGTAATGCATGAAAAGTGTTATTGATACAACTTAGGTGTTTCTTTTTGTTGTTGTTGTTTTTCCAAAGAATTATACCCGGCCTATGAAATGCGTAATTACGTAATTAGCCGGAAAAAAAGAGAAAAAAGAAACGTGACAATACATTGTGTCCGTAATCATAATCAAAACGCTTATTAAGTTTGTATAACATTGTAAAATTCCTTAGTAAAATTGATAAACGCGGAACAAACTGGTACACACTCTTCATATTGAAACAATATACTATTTTATTACATACTTCTAAATGAAGTCTTGAGAAATATATATGAAATAAAATGCGTATTTTCTTTTTTTCCATTGTCTGTATTGAGTGAAACATATTTTTCCATATTTTGTTCTGAAAACTTGCGACTTCTTGCTTCTTAATTCGACCAATACACAAAATTAAAGGAGAAGTCTTCAGAGTTGTAAGGTCAAAAAAGGGAACACATATATAATAAACAGAAAATTCAAGTTCTTTTCTATTCATATAGAAGTTATTCAAGTTTTTTTTCAATAAATATAGGATTTATTTTTACTGAGTGAAAATAAATATTCCAAGAGTGATTGATGGTAGTCACGAGTGATATATGATAATTTTCAAACCACAAGATGAAAATAAATCATGTATTAATAAAAAAAACTTAACTTATCTGTTTATTATATACTTTTTTTTCTTCTTTTTTTGTGTAAAGGCAGAATTTAGAAACATAGTAGTCCGGCAAGACACCAGTGAAAATACGGAAAATATGTTTCATTGCAGTGAAAAATAAATTTTTACAGTGAAATTACGGAAAATGAACATATGCATTTTATTTCATCAACTTTTCTCAATATTTATTTTAAAAGTACATAATCAACAGGATTTATTATCATCATGTGATATCAAAATTACCATATTTCACATTGGGTCACAGCCACTCGTAAAATATATTTTCATACCACGATGAAAATTTATGTTGTATTTATCGAAAACATCTTGCGTATCCTCTATTATACATTACAAGGTTTATATTATTAGAATAAGTAAAATGAGCGATATATGTTTTACATACGTATGTATTAATTTGTAAACCTCTCAAGACATTTACATTCATAAAGTAGAGTGAAGTTATTATTACACTATTACATAATCATGTAATGCGAACGAAGAAAATGTAAATGTCAACCTAAAGACCATATTTGTCATAATTTATTTGAGAAATATTCAAATTCCAATATTAAACAAAATTTTAACACGACTATTGAACAGAAAAGTGTGTCCAATTTCCGTAAGGCCTAACAAAAAAATGTTTGTTTCCAGTGACATGGTTTTAAAAATAGAGTAGGTAGGTAGGCATTTTGTTATATATTTTTTATATCAAGTGTATGCGACGGAAATATGAATATGCGTCGCAAAGTTTATTATGCAGCGTCAAACAAAAAATGTGGCCTGTTTTCCCTCAAAAAGTTTAGGGTCGGTGGCCAAAAAATAGGGTAGGTAGGGACACCGGAAACAAACAATTCTTTAGGCCTAAGAACCGCAAACACAATAGTAAGATTACACAGAACGGATACGGTATTTTGGTCTAACCTACGCATGTAAAAAATATTTGTATCATAGTTTGGAGACCTTTCTGTTGAAAATGTGTCAGGGTTAAATCGTATACATATACATGCACAGTGCGTTAACTCCAGAGCATGCCCATTGATTGGCTCATGTGGATATTTTTGCTGGGTTTACATATTGTGACGGCAGAGAAAGGGAAAGCGACAAAAATATCATACATTCAATGTTTCGTTCATTAAGCAGTAGTATTAAACATTGGAATTTATCCTAAATTGCCTCTCCGGTTGCTATGTCGGTGGTTTCGCTTCATTTACTATATTAGGTTTAAGATGGTTCTAACATAGACATACAGGTCTGGTCAGCACCAAGTTTTGATTCACACAATAAATATGTTTATGAGAGTCTCAATATTATTTATATTATTCTAATACCATCGATGGGTTCGTATGATAGGTTACAATGCTCACAACAGTTCAATGAAAATAATATGTGTTATATTTGAACAATTACAATCTGTTAATAAGGACTCCTATACATTTCGTTATAATCATTTGATGGCAAATTGTTTTATGTGCATTTAAATATAAGATAAACTACCGATTCTTGATGAGTGTCATATTTTCATATAGATAATATTAGATATCGATACTAGAAGAGAAATAGTTATACCATTTTGAAAACCACTGATTTCCTAGACAGAGACATAGTTTTATGTGAATGTAACTACTTGAAGTTATTTTCTCTATACCTTATGTATTTATAGTATAGCAGATAGTAGTGTATATAAATAGAGTTCATGTTTTATTTGTCAGGACGATATTGATTATTGGAATAGAATATACGATGCTAGGAACACTTAATTTATATCTCAGTCTTATTGTGTATTCTTCATAATACTACAAACTAATTTTTTTTTATGTTTCTCTCATTATAGTATATGGTGGTTTGATTTTTGTTTTTCTCTCTATATATTTAGTTTTAATGTTATTTTGTTTTTTTGTTTATAGATTTTTTTTATTTTATTTTTTTTTTTTTGTTTGGATTTTTTTTCTTTTATTTCTCTAGAATGTATTTTATATCTATTTTTGTTGTTTTTTATTCGATTTTTCAGTTTGTTATATGTTTCAATAATATCAAATTCTCCAATAAATAATTCGAAAACTAAGATATCGATATAAATACCTCGTATTTTCCTTTATTATGATATAGGTTGTGCAGGTAATCCAATCAGAATTTTTTTTTTAAACAAATTCTATTCGAACACGATATCGGTCGTACCATTATGAATTAGGTTGTGCAGGGTTTTTTTCTATTTAAAATTTTCTTTTTTTTTCTTACGTATGATCGTATACTCATAATCGTGATATTGCTTCATTTTCAAATATGCGATGTTTTGCACAGCGTTGCTACACCGCACTTTAGGGTCCAAACGCACTTTGGGGGTCCAACTCCAAAGTGCGTAAACTTCACAGCGCACTTTGAGGTCAAAACGCACTTTGGGGTCAAAATCCAGGAATGAACCCCAAACGTGCGTTGATATGCTACATATTAACGCACTTTTGGTTCCATTGTTCTAAAAAAAGTTAACCGTGTTCTGCTTAAATACTGAGTACTGACTAATTTTTTATCTGCAATTTTGTGTAATATTTAAGGTGAAGTTCAAGATTAACGTAGATACATAACTTTGCAATCGTCGAATTTTGATGTATCAGAAAAAATGTATTTGCTGCTTAATTATTAAATGTAAGTGATAAATATTAATTTTACCACTTTAAATATCGCAAACCTTTTGGCTATAAAAACAAACTAATTTTTAAATGTGTTCCTAAAATAACAAATGTTTCGAAGAAAATTTCTGTTCTGTCATTTACGTGAACAGTTTTGGTGTCATATTAAACTCAAAATTAAATTTAATGGGGAAACCGATAAATTATAAATAAAATGTAGTAAACATCAATTTACTTTCAAAAACATGTAAATAAAATTCTGTTTAAATGACTTATAACAAGTATGTTAGGAGTAACTTTCATTATTGTAGCGCGCGAGGGCTACAGTTGTTCATTTCAAACCTATTTTAACAATTTTCGAGTTTCCGAAATATTTGGACCATATGAACGACCGGAATAACCATAATCACTCGATCAGTAAATGCCTTAAAATAAATGTTTTTTGTTGCTATCTCGTAAACTTCTGCTTTGATATCTAAATGACTTTTACGTATGTCATGGTATTAGTCAGGTATAACATGTTATGTCATGAGAGTAACTGCTTCTATTAGTAAAATATAAAGTATTCTTAGTTAAACATTGTACATTGATATGTCAGTAATGACTTATTTTCGATTTGTGGCCATTTTGAACGCTATCTTAAGACTTAAAATGAAATGACACGAGTGAAATTTAATGCAAACGATTTTTTACGCCACAAGACATTTTTTTTTTTTTGATTCATTGAAATCTTACAAAAATATTTAGGAGAATTGTAAGGTTTTACAACATGTATCTGTTTTTTATAAACGACCAAAAATGCTGCATTTTTTATAAATGACCGCCATATAAAAAAATAATTTCGTATTTTCAGAAAATTAGCTTTTATATATGTATGAAAACAATTCCTGCCATAAATGCACGTGAATTTCATCTTAATATTCACCGTTAACATCTTATGACGTATATATGCTTACGCGTGAGCTGTAAACGTTAGTTGAAAGAATGCTAGTTGAAACCGTATACAGCTTACAAAGATCTATATTTGTTAGTTAGTTTAAATATATTTATTTAGCTCGATTAGGAAATGAGTATTTGCAACTTATATAAATCACATTATAGTCCACTTCCTGATACTAGTGTCATATGAGAAAAAAATGATCGTGACTTAAGTAGGGCTCGTACACATGATCCCTGGGTTGAGGGGCAGACACCTTATAATAAACCACTAGGCAATCACTCCTCTAGTATTCGTAGAAGTACTAGTCGTAGTTGTAATTTCAAAATTAGATACAAATGTGTAGCAGTCATATTCTATGTCGCTGAAGCGTTGATCGTACTCGCAGTCGTCGATGCAGTCATAATCGTATTCACCTATTTGTAGTCGTAGATGTCGTAGTAATGGTTTATAGTCGCCGAATGCTGAAAGTATTGGCGTCATAACAGCTCTTGACTTGTAAATGACTTCGTGGTCTTTACCAAAAGTAGTCGTTGTCTTAAAATCGGTCGAAGGTCGTAGTTTTCAAAGTCGTAACCGTACTTCCGAAATTTTTTAAGTCTTTTGTACCTGTAGTCGCGCCCTGTAAGTTGAAGCTGTATTGGTAATCGTATATGTCTAGAATACTTGTGGCCGCCGTCATCGTCGTAGTATTAAACGACTAGTCGTCGTGTAAGTAATGATCGAAGTCTTGGCTGTAAAGCAATCGACAAGTCGTTGTCGTAGATCTTGGCAAATTCTTTAAAGTCGTAATCTGTAATAGTCGTAGTAGTTAGTCGCAGTCATGATTTGGCAGTTAAGTTGCCGACCTATCCTTTTGAATTCGTGGTCGTTTGCTGAAGTCGTATACGTCAAAGTCGTTTCTTCGTTGACGTCGTCTTTGTCCCTCAGGGTCAGAGTTTGTACTTGTAGTCATACCATTCGTAGTCGAAGAAATGGTTCACAGTTTGTGGCGAATTCGTAAAAAGTTCGTAGGTAGTCGTATAAGTTGCAGTCGTTATCGTAGTTCATAGCTGTACTCGTAGTCATTAATGGTGTAAAAGACGTAGTCGTGGTCGTGATCGAAGTCGTAGTGATCGGAGCCGAATTTAAAAGTCGCAAAAATATAGACGTTGTCTTTGTCATTGTCGTGGTCGAAGTTTGTTCGGACGATCACAAAGTTTAGTCATCTAACAAAATGAGTTGCTAGTATATACGATAATATGCAGCATCTTGGCGTATACAGCTAACGGTAAGCTGCTTTCGGTGTAAGCTGTATACAGCTGTAAATGTTATTTATTGTATGGGCACATCAAACATATTTATATATACATGTATGTACATTAAGGCCATCATTCTATGACACACATAATGAAATACAAACATATAAATTAATTGCAAATTGGGAAATAAGCTTAGTTGTTCATCTATATTTGTATCCTCTTTATATATTTCGCGCAAAGTACTACCATTCCCCTTTTTTAAAGCTAACCCTTGGCATTAACAACAAACATAATTAACTTTAAAATATTAACTTAACATTCATTTTAATTGGTTTAGATTTTTTATGACCGCAAAAGTGCCGGTCGTTTGTTCTGGATGTTTAGAAATTGCGAATGTACCTGTGTAACGCACTTTGGGTCAGAAAATTTAAACCCAGAGTGTGATTAACGCCAACTTTGGGGTTCCGACCCCGAAAGGTGCGTTTGAGCCCTAAACGTGCGGTGTTACAGAGCTTTACTAGGTAATATTGAAAGTAATAGTTAAAAAAAATCATTTTTTACTGATGTTAAATATCAAATAGGGAATTTATTTGGCCTAAAAAATATTTCTTATTAATTATTACAATTTCTAAACACAATTTTAAGTGTGTTATTGTATTTAATACGGTATCGATTATACGGTCTTAAATTACCCGGGAGAAAATCTATCTCGGGACGCGTATTTTGTACATGTCTTACAGCGGATCGTATCGATTACACTATCAACTTAACACCGCTTTAAGGTCCGTATTTTATCGCTAAGCAATATAAACAGTTATTGGATGAAATAATTTGCTACATTTTTAAGTTGTAAGATTTTCGTTTTACTTTTATTATTTTGATCCTCAGTGTATGATTTCTTTTAGCTTTTTTTAAAATTCATTCAATAATTGCTTGAGAAACTATAGGTTACAGCTAAATTTTTACCAGTCTTATATTATATGAATAATACATTTAAGTGAACTTAAAGCAAATGTTCGATGGAAAGAAATGCTGCCAAAATCGATCGGCATATCCATTGAACTCGAATGAATAACATTTTATTTGTTCCTTGTTATACTCATTAATTCTAAAGAAAATTGTTATGAAAGGATAAGAAAACAGTATAGACAAATTTGTAAGAACATTTCAAAATTATATCTATTTTCTTAATGAATTTATAAAAAGACAGGAACAAGTAAAAAGTCGTATTTATTCCTAAAAATGCACATTTAAGATGTGTATCATTCGGCTCTGGTGTTTTATTATGTGTTATGGTTTTTTCATTCTGTACATAGACCAAACAGTGAATCATTTTATAGTATACGAGCCCTTATTAAGTTTAAATTATTCATTGGGTTATCAGTATAAACTGCACTTAAAGTAGCCACGGGTTTATCGCGATGTTTCATTTCTTTATTTAATTCATTCCGCTGAAATATTCTATCATGCATTTTTTAACAATAAAATGGCGATGTGTCAGCATACCGGACTTTTATTAGATTGAAGTGACTTTACTGTTTAAGGCTGAGCTGAATCGAATATATATTTAAAGTGATTGACCAATAGTTAAGTAAGGTGAAATATAAAATTGCGTAAAATTTAAAACCAGACTGCCCCAACTCTTTTTATAAACTGAACATGTAATTTTGGTGGATATTTACCCACTCTATACCCTTGGATAAGCATAACGTCACTTTAAAATACATTTGGTAAATACTTCAAAACAATATAGAATAAAAATTTTATTTGTAAAAAAAAAATAATTCTTCAAATAGTTCATTTTACATATATTTTCATGTATGACAAATTATGACGAAAACTTAAAAAAATACACCCCTTTAAAGTAAACAGTCTCCAACACCCCATCTGAATGAACATTTAAATTAGAATATATAAAACATTAAAGTGAATTGGTCTATAATGGAAGTTTTGTAATACATTACGTTGATGGTATTTAGTAGTAGACATAACAACTAACCACGAAAGAATTATACATGGAAGTTGTTGGCAAGTTTGAGATACATGAGCCGCTATTACATATATTCATTTTGCAGATAGAATAAAAAATAATTTATTATTCATTAGCTAAAAAGACATTTAAAATTAATCCAAATTTCAAGCAGTATATTGTAAGAAAATCCCAATGATACAATTCTATTGTTTTTATCAATATTTGAAATACTAATTAATGGAAATGTGCCTCATTGTAAAACATATCCACTTTAAAAAGTAATAGGCAATTTTGATAGAAACGTGATATTAAAATCTTAATCTATTCAATATGTGTTTTTAATACACTTGTTACTATATATAGTAACAAAATTGCCTATGATTTCAACTGATTATGAGTGTCACGTGACCTATTATGAGTTTGCGGCCGAGAACTAGTTATCAGCCCGCAGAACAGGTGTGCACGTGCACAAACTGAAACAATGACGTCATATTTTACGTCATCAAACAGTTAACTGTAAAAGTGAAAGTAGGTTGTCAGCACGAATCGCTTTATTTTTATTATGAGAGCTTAAGCGCATTTAGTACAAACACATTTTTGTTACTATTGAAATTTGAAGAAATAACACGACAAATTCATTCCGAAAAAAAAAAAAGAAAATAAAACTTGCTTCTAGATTCTACTGCTTTGAACACACAAACAGTAAACATCTCTGCACAGAAGAGTAGACAAGAATTTCAACGAAAAGAACTTTGTTGTTTTTTTTTGTTTTTTTTTTTTTTAATGCTACTATTAGATCTACCAAGTGTATTAAAGACATTAATACACGTCAGAGTAGGGCCGGATGGTGATAATCGGCCCTGAATGAATAATGGCCCTCGGGCTAAAGCCCTCGGGTCCATTATTCATTTTGCGGGCCGATTATCACCTTCCGGCCCTCTCCTGCTGTGTATTAACCTCTTATTAGTAATTAGTAATAATTAGTAATGGATGCACATTTTTACAGGTTTTTAAAGAATCTATTGTTATATTCCCATTTTGTTTTAACATAACGAATGTTATATTTCTAAACAGAAATGTTATGACGTCATCAAAATGGCTGCTGGCTTAGAAATTCATGACGCGGCGTCCACCGGCGACTACGATACGCTAGAAGAGTATCTAAAAAGTGGAAAAGTTGACGTCAATCTAAAAGATTGTGAATGGGGTAATAGAACCGCATTGCACTGGGCATGCGCTAAAGGTACCACTGTTAATTGTTATGGTAGTTATTTTAAATATATACATCCAGGAAGCCTGGGATTCAGGCGTTGATATGTTTTGCTTATTCATAATATACGCGCTATTTCATGCTCGATCGTCATAGATAACACAACATCTTTGGTTTTGATAGTGTCGATTTGCCAAACAGAAGCACATAAATAAAGTCGACAGACTGGAACCCAGGCTAACATCAAGGTTTTACAGTCGCTTAACTTTTTGGAATTAAGGTTAAACGAAAAACTTACTACTGTTTAACAT
>NW_026861515.1:0-7205 GCF_026571515.1 Ruditapes philippinarum
GAAATTGGCATTAAACATCTTGCCGTGGAGCAGATGTGATTCCTTATATGTTTTACGAAGTGGTTCACTCAAGTTACTCTCCTGGAGTGCAAACTAGCTTTACTAATTATCCAATGGATAATAAATGTTGAATATATTCGGTAGTTCAAAAACAAACGTAGCATTATTTATCTCAGATACAATATAACTATCAATTATGGATTTATTTGAAGAGATAAACTCTAAGCGTTTTTCGTTTTGAAAATTTTCCAAAATGATTGATAGTAAATTCACCTCTTCCGTTCCTTAATACAAGTTCACCCCCTCAGTCATAATTCGCCAATGTTATGTGTTATACGTTGCTCCTTAATATAATGATTTCAATAAAACATTACAATGAATTACTTAAAAGCATTTTTGTATATAAACATATAATATATTATTATAATCATTATCTGAATCAATAATTAATTCACTGAGTAGTACATTTTCATGATATTAAAAGAACTAATCATTTATGCTTTGGAAACCTAAGGTTTATCGGTAAAAATACGTCTCGGTTCTTGTGTTTAATCGTAGTTAAATAAACTACAATGGGGTTGTCTTTGGGTGTGGGCAAACAATGAACTTTAAGCAGTTAGACCGTACATTGATTGAAAAGAACAAGTCCTTTATATGCCATTTTTTGTACACATGGATAGCTACGTTTTTAAAACTACATTCAGGCATTATACGAAAAATATAAAAGCATCCCCCAGGAATAGCCTATTTACAATGATCAATATTAAATGCTGCTTATGTAATTAATGTCCTATGAGAATAGTACAAAAATCACTAGTCATTGGCGATATACAACACTTGTGTCATCTATTAACTCTCCACTTTTAAATTAGATGATGAAAGCTCTGTTTGCATCAAATAATCATACAAAAAAGCACTTTTGTTCAATATGCAATATTATCTGGTAAATAGATCAATGCCGTTGTTTTAATGTGCTTAACCTCAACGTAATTATTTTTCATTTGAATGTAAAACTTCAGTATTAATTTTGATGCAAACTTTATATCATTGACAAATCTTTGTTACTGTGAATAGTATTTAATTGATGACACATCATGTTGCTTATTCCGCAAGACTAAAATGACTTATTTGAATAAGATTGTTTACGGGATACAGCTTTGAATACGTCTGAATTATTCCCATTCAAACAAGCATATTTATGTATAATCTGACTACAATGTTTAGTATTTTTACTATGTACTAGTATATAGTTCTTACATATAAATGATTTATAATGAATCTTTTCATTATCTTTATCTTTATCATAATAAACATTTCTATCAAGAATAATTTAAAGATCCTGTTTGTTCTGATCGAAGTGGTAAACCATACTTAGTGTAATTATATATATGTACATACATAATTATGCAAAATAAAACGACTTTCAAACATCGAAGAATATGTAAAACATGAACTGCAAATATTTGTGCATATTATATATAATCATTAAAATATATGCATTCATTTCTTATTGTAAAATTTGACATAATGAACTTTATAGAAAATAAATTTTTATTACCTCCCTTTATTTACATGAACTGTTACATTTGGTAATATCTTTATAAATAATGCTTTTTGGAACCTACAATATTAATCAATCTTAAGTTATGATTTAAAACCATAAAAACATTGTGTTACAGGATCTTCAAAATGTGTATAAAAGATACATAACAGATCTTTTAAATGTAGAATTACACATGGCTGTAATTAATTTGCAACTAGAAACAATAGTGTTAAAGTTAAAAGTACACTATTTTTAATGGAAAACGTAATGATATCCCTATAAAATATTAATAAGCACAACCTTTAACGCAACAAAAAAAATCAGTGTATCTTCATTTATCTCCATGGCCTAAGATAAAAAATAACACACTTCTCTGTTTGGTAAGAAATTTGATCCTAGAGGAATTATGGTATCGGATCGTCGCGATTTATTTCTTTTTTCTTTGGACGCTGTACTTAAAAGGATTATAATCATCAATAAGAGAGAATAGTCAGTGTCAACTTTGAATATGAAAGAAAAATGTATACTTAGTCTATTTTATAGACATTTATTTCTTTACTTGAGAAAAGACGCAATTTTTAACAATCTCCAAAAAATCATGCCAAATTGCATTTTCACTCTTTTATTAATTTTGTTATTTCTCTCTTCTGAATTTTTATTATTTTGATTGTGAAATAACAGCCTCCGGAATAAGTTTGCAAATCCGGAATTTTCGCAAACTCAGCTACCTTTTTTTAATTGATTAGAGAAAAAATTTTAAGACCAGTCAATAATAGAGATAGAGTCAAGTAAAACCTGGCCTTTGAAATGACGATACCCTTAGAATTAAATGCAGGGGAGATATTAAAAGTTGGCCGTCCCATGGGGTTTTTCGATTCCCCCACTGGGGATTTGGTCTCCCAGTGGGAGTTTCGTGGGGTTTCATTTCCTCTTTACGAGAATGGGAGAAAAAAATCACGGGAGAATTAAAAAAAAATTATATACCATTATTTAAAAAAAAAATCACTAATCTTGACTTTAGATATTCCTTCCTAAAAATATAGATCGAAATATAAATATTTTTAGAATCTCCCATTTTCATTATGGGTGAAACGCACCCATGGGTGAAATCACCCATCTTAATAATGGGAAGAAAATCCTATTTTGATAAATGGGATAAAATCCAATTTCTTATAATGGGAGATTACTCCCATTCCTTGCAAATGGGAGAGTGTTCTATCTTTTAGGTGTGGCGCTTATAACATATAATACAAAATATACGAATAAAATCAAATCCAAAAATCAAATAAAATGGCAGGGAATATGCAACAAAATAATAATAATAATAGATAAATAAATAATTAATAATAGATCTAATAACAAAAATACTAAAAATAATAATAATTATAATAATAATAATTATAATAAGAAATAAATAGTAATAATAGTAATAATAATAATAATATTATTAAAAGATATTAATAATAAAATAGTAATAATAATGATAATAAATAAAAATAATAATAGATAAATAATAATTATAATATATATATATATATATATAATAATAATAATAATAATAATAATAATAATAATAATATCAATAATAATAATAATAATATAATAATAATTATAATAATAATAAATAATAATAATGATAATAATAATAATAATGATAATGATAATAAAATAATTATAATAATAAAAATAATTATAATAAAATTAATTAATAATAATATCGATGTAAATAATAATTATGATAATTATGATTAGAATAATGCTAACAATAAGAAGAAGAAGAAATAATAATGATTTATAATAATAATAGTAATAATAATAAAAAAAAATAATGATAAAAATAATAATAATAATAAAACAAAAAAAATCTTAATAACAATCATAATAATAAAAAATAATGATAATAATAATAATTATAACAATTAATAATATTGATGATAATAATATTAATAATAATGATAATAATAATAATAATAAGAAGAAATAATAATAATAATAATAATAATAATAATGATGATAATTATTATAACAAAACAGGCATTGGCATTTTATCTTGGAATATGACGGGAATGAATACAGGAAAGTATCATGTGTAACGATTTAATCACCAAAATTCATTTAAATATAAAACAATCCCAAATGCTTTGATGTACTCTTCGCCAGTCTGCTATCTGTATTTTCTGTCTCATCCAGTCTATTTTGACATTCAAATAGTTTCACAAGCTAAATTGCAAGTCTTTCCTGGTTTTGAAGCATATAACTTATTTGAATTCATAAAATAATAATACCGCGGTAAGGTTTGTTTTTGTATTTTTTCGAAAAACAAACAATATGTTGATCACTTCGTTTAGTTGTAATAATAACCTTATCGAAAACAAATTTTAATATTGTTTATATTATGGATAAAACCAAGCAATTCCAATAATGGAAATTGTTTCATTTTTCTATTGTTATCATCATCGGATGAAAAATTAGTACTGAAAATTTTTCAAAACAAACAAACAAAAATAGACATTATTTATAAGATTAAACGGTAATATGCTCAAATGGTAATCTAATCGGTGTCATACAGATTTTTAAGACGTGGCGATTATGTAATCAGGGATGAAAAACATGTGTGCCGTAAGGCGTGCGTAGCATAAAGCCATACAAGTAGTTATTTTGTATCAAATATAAACATGCAGTCATTGAAAATTGACATAACGCCGCCTGTCAATGAAGCTGACAGGGGCCACGGAGATAAGCCAATCAGCGATCGTTATCAGTTTCACGCTAAGATGCATTTACCTAAGACAAGCTTCCTGTCTATTTAATTTTATGTAAATCTGTGATATAATATAAAGTGCCAATTTTGGTGTCCAATTGGAATCGATCGATCGATAAGCGCCGTGTTTAAATGCCGTAATCACGGTACATGCTGGATTTATCGGATATATTTCGTGCATAAAATTTCCGGTGATTTCGGGAGGTGGGCATTAAATTAAGAGGCCATCTTTTCTTTAAAGGTTATGGGTAAATTTACCGTTTTTTAAATACTTTTTCATTTGATCAATTTTGAAAATATGAATAAATATTAAACAAATACAGAAAAGTATTGGCATTTAAAAGTTTTCTCACATTTTATTATGATAGAAAATTTACGTTTTGTAATAAAAATACGTTCAGAAATACCTTCCAATATATTGTTTTTTTTTCTGACTTTAATATATATAAATTATTTGATATCATTATGACAAATTTGTCAATAAACATACAAATTATTTTGTATTTGGACGGCTTATAAATCATGTAATTAAAGTGTACAGCTGCTATAAACATGATTATAACATGTTATAATTTCTGGTTTAATGAAATATCTGACCATTGTTTTATTAATGTTTGTTTGTAAATGGCCTTAGAAAACCTTTTGATGTTCAACATATTTTTCACATATATTTGTAATTATGTTCTTATTAAGCTTTCATCTTCATTCTTGAATAAATTGTTTTCTTACTACACACAACAATGCCCTTTTCAAAAATGCTGTTGAATGACAGCTTTAATTATAACTCAAAAAGATAGAATTTAAGATGCAATGTTCATATATAAAATGAAAACAAAGATTCATATTTGCAAAGGCCACTGTGGTGAAGTTGTAAGCATACTAGTCATCAACCTACATACCCATTGTTAGGGTTCCAGCTTCGACCCATTTGTCATGTGACATTTCTGTATGTATATATATGCATCAGACCAGTGGACAATATATCTGTGATTTTTATACTGAACCACTGACTCATTGAAAGTCGTTTACACTTTTATTAAAAAGCTAGGCAGCATAAAGGACTACCTAGTTGATAAAAAAGCACCCTATCAAAATATTACACATTACACAAGATTTTTTTAAAATATTTATTTCATCTTATGAATATTAGCTGTACAAATGTAAAAATAATTAGAATACAAACAATTTCACTAATACTCGTTGCATACCAACTTTTCATTTCAGGGTATAAAGTTGATATCTTGAATTGCAAAAACAATATTGATGATATATATCATTATTCAATAGTTACATAATCCATATTTTTTTCAAAATGAGATGATATGCGCCAAAAAAATGCACTTAATTAAATAGTAATAGAAGTGTATTTTGTTGCAGAATGTTTTATTTCATACAAGTTCATGTGTGTTTAATAATTATAATGGAGAATTCTTTATTAAAACTTTTTTCAATGAAACAAAACGCTGTGAAAACATTGTAATTTTACTAAAAGCCACCAGATTTACCCTAATTTTTTAGAAAATTTTGAAGTGTAAAATATTCATAAAGTTTTAGTATGTTTTTTTCCAAGTGTAATTTCTTTGGAATATTTTGGGTCATCTGGAGGCATGCGGCTTTGAAATAATGTTTCATCAGATATATGAATGCACAAGTAGGTCAAACTTCATTTTCTCTGTGACACGAATACATATTTTAAACCTTGGCGAATCACTGATTGCAACACTGTCATAAATCGAGATAACGGAATGGCATAAGCTTCATTTGCAGAGTTTCCATCTGAATCGACAAATTCATGGTATCTAATGTGACCTTACACTCAGTAACTTGTTCATCAATACTGGTATTCTCAAGCAAAAAGAAATTTGTGAAGAAAGCATCTGATGGAAAGTTTTCAATCTTCGATAAACCTGCAATTGAGATTGATACTTATTATACAAAAAATAAAGAAATAAAAGACTATAAAAGTGCAAATAACAATTGACACCATGACAGGATATCCTTCATGGTATCAAATGACACAGCTAAGGAATCTATAATTTTTAATAAAGATGTTTTTTTTTTCATTCAGATAACAAATTATGGTTTTCAAAAATAAAAAGAAACACTACCTATTTCTAAAACATGTTTTTTTCTACTTTTTAAATATCAAACGATTTAACTGCAAATTCATCAATTTATGGTTTCACCAAAAAATTGTTGAAATTTGACACTGAATTATGAAAAATCATACGAAAAAATTGATCCAATTTTACTCTCTTGCTATAAATATGTCTATTGTTTACTAAAAAATAATAACATGGGACACATTTAATTGACGTATAACGTTCATTTACGGGACAAAAATGTACATCATGTTAGCATTCCGCCATTTTATTTTTCGGATTTTTGTCACAGTTCATAAAATTGGAACCCGTAAAATTTCACTTTTACTCACTAAAGTTCCATAATCTTAATGTTAAACCAAAGATATTTGAAGGATCTTTCAAAATATTCTGCCAGTTTTCTTGTAATTTACTTATTTAAACGAAGTTTTGCAGACAAAAATTACCCTTTCACGGCGATCAACACAACAACGTAAGTTCGATTTAGATTTTTATTCTTTCAACAGAACGCATTTTTCAAATTAGAAACTTTAAACACCATGTTAAAAATACATGGGATCAATGTCATAATACTAACAGAATTATTTTATTTACTTTCTGAGGACTTCAATCCCATAAAGTAAACATACCGATCAATTTTCTTGACGAACATTTCCTCCGCCTTAAGGTCAGATACTCACATTGATATTTCCATAGACTTACATTATAAGAAATGGTCCCTAATCCTACCTTAAAATTGAGTTTTCATGCTAAAGAGCTTATTTTTCTAGCAGTATGAAATGCCTGACACATGAAAAGT